>NC_054704.1:76119080-76137937 GCF_016097555.1 Gigantopelta aegis
CAAATCTGTCATGAAATCGCATTGTGACACGTGACCAGCTACGAACACCCCAGTTCTGACGCTCCCTACACCATTCACGTCTGTGGGCTATGTGACGATTTGTAAAGGTAAGCACAACCCGGGGCCGTTGAGCATGAAGATGGGCTGCATGAAGATGATTTCTAATCGTCTGACCCGTAACTCAGACACCAGTAGCCTGATGAAGGTTTGCAACAATTTGATTTGCCGTTTGAGCTCGATTTCTTAGAGCCTGGATACCGATGAATCGATCCTGTACTCCTGTCGTTGCCCTGGGACGACCTGAACGGGGTCGATCGTCAACATTTTGGGTTTGTTGGTACGTGTTCCATAGTCTGCTAATCACTGACTTCAAAACAATGAAGGTGTTGGCCACTTCACGCTTACTTCTGCGTGTTTGCAGCATGCCAATAGTCCGTAGACGCTCATCGCGTTGCATACGCCGCATCGCAAATTCAAACAATAAAAATGACTAAAACCAAAACAATAACAACTGTATGATCAACAGAATAAAACAGATTTACAGAATAATGTTCCACAGTGATTAATCGACCTTCCTGGAAATTGTCAAAATCGAGAATGACACCCCACACACGTGCAAACTATGGAATGTGTTTCGGTGTGTTGATTAACAGACCTGAACGTTATTCACTAGGATGTCTGTGGTCAAAACGTATGTTCGGTCTAATAATTGATATTAACATTAATATTTCAGGTTCCCCTACATTTTTTGAAGAGTGTATTTATTATTTTGTTGTACATTGTATTACGCTGATAAGTTGTAAAACTGTAAAGTAATAAAGAACTCGATCTTGAATTTGAATCATATGGTGATTATCTGGTCAGACAACACCGATAACAGGCCCGTAGCCAGCATGATTAGCGGGGGTGGGGGGTCGAATTTCATGTAGACGGAACTCATCAAACGCGAGCGTAGCCGTAGGCGGAAGGGGGGGAGGGGTGTCCCCAGATTTATATATATATATACAGAACCCCTTGCCAAACAATGTGATGACGCCGGTTACACTCTAACTTTTGTTGCGAAATATACGTTAACAAGTTTCATTAAGTGGTGGTATGCAAGGAAAATGGCCTGGCAACAGTGCCACGACAAAAAAGAAACGTTTGTTTTCAGTCGTACCAATGTATTTATAATAAATTATACATGGTAAACATTGTAACAAATTTAAGCCTACTGGAACACATTTGACTACTAATCAGCGGTTATTGGATGGCAAACGCACAGTTATATCGACACTTGATCACAGATAAAATGCGCTGTCGCTACATGGCTTCTCTTTTCAAATAACAGCAAAGAATCATTATGTGCATTTCCCACATCCCACAAATAGGATAGCATACATGACGTCTTTTTATGGACCAGCTATGGATCATTGGTTGGGACAGGAAATAACCAAACGGGCCCACCTAGGAGGATCGAACCTTCAGCAAATGGAATCTCAGACAGACGTTCTTGCTACGTTATTCCGGTAATTTGGGGACAAAGAATTTTATATGTAAAATCCTATTTCTTTTCCATTTGAGCGGAACTCTCAATCCTGCGGGGGGGGGGGGGGGGATCGTCGTCCCCCCCCCCCCCCCCCCCCCCCCCCGTCTACGGGCCTGGATAATTGCCGATTAACTCATATATGGTGGTTTCTGTCTCGTACTGCGTTAGAATCGGATCTTTATATGCACCATTCCACAGACATGATAGGACATACCACGACCTTTGATATACCAGTCTTGGTGCACTGACTGGAAATAGCCCAATGGGATCGATCTGTATAGCTCAATGTTAAATAAATAATTTAAATGATCCTAGAGCAACCGCGCATCAGTGGATTGCTTTACCACTAGGCTACGCCTCGCTCTATATCTCCCATCACAGCTATTTAAAGACTACTAAGCATATAGGTAAATAAAACGTAATTTTGGATAAGAAGAGGCGTGCGATTCGCGCTCACAACTAGAGAATTAGTGGTTTTAGGGCAAATATATAATATCTGGTGCGTGTGTAGGGGCAAGTTCCGAGGGTCAACCCACCTCACCCCATCCCCACCTGCACCAAGCGAAAAAAAATGTTTCAATATAATATCCGGGGTAGCATGCTTCGACCTCCTAAAAACTTCACTCACCACAGTATCGTAAAACACCGTGAAGCGGGCTACCCCGTAAAAACCGGTCTATTTACGTTTGACTTGTTTTTAAGGAATCTGCATACGACTGAACCTAGATACGATAACGTAACGCTGACAGAAGACCGTGACGATATCAGCGCTACGTTATCGTATCTAGGTTCAGTTATTGAGACGTGGGCGAAAGTTTCCATTACAATACCGTAACTAGATTGAACCTTGACATCAAACTACTTTTGTTGAATTGAGAAAACCTTCCCAAAAACAAAGTGCACAAATGAGGAAAAGACAAGCAGACATCAAAATTTTTATACATAGGGAAATGTATACACGACCGCCATTTTGCACTGTGCGCACTATAAATAACATCACATTACGTGTAACATTAAACAAACCGCTGCCATTGTCAGTCTTGTCTGCTTCGCAGATTCATTGCCTTAGGCACAAGTTCACAACTTCCTAGACCTTCTCCAAAATACATATTACGACAGTCATATATTTTTGCAATTTAAATATGAACAGAAATAAATATTATTGAAAAAGAGAAAGAAGAAAGAATAAAGGAAACAGAAAAAAAGAGACGCAATAAAGTTTTCTATGTTCTATAATTAGACAGCAGGTTTGATAAAGGAAAACACAAAAGACAAAACACAAAAAAAGGCATCGCAATGATTAAGAAATGGCTACACAAGTAATAATAGCAATAAAATAAATAAATAGTAATAATTTTAAAGATCCATACTTTATTTACTAATTAAGGGAAATGTTTTGTTTCATTTATATACTTATGTACATGAAAACAATTATTTCTTTATTGTCTTCTTCACTTAGAGTATTTTTACCATTTAAAACTAGTTGTATATCCATTGGCTGAAATCTTTGCAATGAATTCCAGAGAGTGTGTCTTTGCCTTTCATATAAAATGCATTCACAGAAAAAATGACAATTGTTTTCAAAATTATATCCACAATTGCACGAGGAATCGGTGCTAAGACCAACTCGATATAAGTCTGCTTTTAAATCACTACACCTGTGTCTTAACTTGGTATGTAATACATTTTCTCTTCTATTACCAAATGAATAGTACGGCGCAACGCATGGGACATCAGGTTTTATTGCTTTTTTAAATGAAGATATGTTTTGACAATTTCGAATTTCAGCCCGTAGTTTTATTGTCGATAATGGATAAATGAAGATTGAAGTAAATTAGTTCTAGCAGGGGGTAAAGAAATATCATTCCGATGTCTTAGCATGTAATGTGATATTTGTCCAACTGTTTGTGGAATATTGTGTATCATAAAATCAGGAGCCATACCTTTTATTAGTTTAAACATTGTGCATAACGTTTTGAATTTACACCTGGAAGTAAGTGCTGCTAATCCAGTTTCGTAATACAAAGACTAATATTTCGCGAACGTTAGTGAAAGGTTCGCTGGCTGAACTTGGGGCAGCCGTTCGTCCAATTCTACTCTTTGTATAATCATTATTGACGTAGCCCAGTTTTAAATCACACGCCTGATGCGCGGTCGGTCTAGGATCGATCCCTATCGGTATGCCAACTGGGCTATTTCTCATTCCAGCCAGTGCACCACGACTGGTATATCAAACGCCGTGGTATGTGCTATCCTGTCTGTGGGATGGTGCATATAAAAGATCCCTTGCTACTAATGGAAAAATGTAGCAGGTTTCCTTTCTTTGACTGTCAAAATTACCATATGTTTGACATCCAATAGCCGATGATTAATAAATCAATGTGCTCTTGTGGTGTCGTTAAACAAAACAAACTCCTTTTTTTACTGACTTAAAGGTGTCTACTCAAGTTGCAAGTGTTATATTACACACGTCTGATAAATAACTACAATTTAATCAGTTAATTAAATTAATAATATGAATAATGGTCCCATCAAGAATCACTGGCGAAAACAAAACAGTACACAGAAATCTTCATAGAGCATCCTTCAAAACAGAAACCAGTAGTGTGTTTATATTTTCAGAAATAAAAATACATATACTAGTGCATCTATATATATGTTTATTTAAGTGCATTTATGACAATACAATGAAAACCGCCAGAACGCTATGAAGTGGACCAAACTCAAGGGCTTGTGGGTGAGTCAAATCGCAATGAACTGGATAACAGTCACTGACACTGACATCACATGCTCTGAAATGGTCGATCAAATTTAGTTGAGTTCAGACACAGAACTCTGAGACAGAATGAAATAGTTCGATTACACCAGTTCCAGCCTAGTCGCCGTGTGGTTGGAGCCAGTCGGAAAGTTTCTCGAAGTCTGATTATGAAGTCCACCCATTGAGGTTTCTTTTAAAAACGCACATCTCTGTAACAAAGTAAATATAACAATAATAGCAATAAGGTATAAAACCGAATCTCAGTGTGCTGTTAGCATAATTCCTAAAAGAAGTTTGTTTAATTTTAACGACACCACTAGAGTACATTGATTTATTAATCATCGGCAAAATAAACTTTGTCCAGGACAGACAGGAGTTTTAGAGAAAAACACTATGACGTGCAGTTGTTTTAATGATCTCAAATAAAAAATACTATGACGTGCAGTTGTTACAGACAATGATCTCAAACATAAAACGCTGACAATCATTAGTCGGTATTAACAGACCCTAGTTTTTATGCGCTTACAGACACATCACTGAAATCAAACATTTTATTTTTTTTCTCAAAACGCACGTACGTCTGAGAAATAACAGTTATGGAGTCGAGTTTTAGTCTATTTTTAACGACATTTCACCGTGTCAACGTCCCAGACTCTTGTTTCATTCTCTTGTAACGTTATCCAAATGTATTACAGGTTTGTAACTTAACCAAACTTAGTGTCCATTTTTACGGGTTGAAACTAGGGTCTGCGCCTTTAAACACTGCATTTTGGGGGCACTCAAAAAATCAAGTTGAAGTTCCCAGTTTTTAAATATCCTACACATCCTAGCTGGAATGTCAAGTGTGTATAAAATATAAAAATGCTTACGTCATCACAAAGTCTGTCGTCATTGGTGAAGCATACATCAAACTGACAGCTGAACACCACGTGACTATATCCTGGGAAGGTGAACGTGTGGAATGGTTTCGACCAATAGGTTGTGCCGTTACCCTCGGAGAATATAATCTGAGCGCCCTCATTGGTGCATCTGCAGACAAATGGTGATGGCAATAATATAATTGTAGATGATGATGATGATGATGTTGGTGATGATGATGATGGTGGTGATGATGATGATGGTGGTGATGATGATGATGATGGTGGTGATGATGATGATGATGATGATAATGATGATTATGAATGTACTGTGATAATAAATAGTTTTTATGCTTATTTATATAGAAACACGTTGTCTTGGGTACATACAATTTCAGTTCTCTAAGAATTTTATTCACAAAACAACAATAAATGGCTAATTATACAAAAAAATATATATACTTTTACTACGATAAGTACATCTGTGTAAGTATTCGGATTAAGGAATATTCTAAATATAAGTGCACAATTTAAAAACAAAAAACAACACGATCTCTTGCATCTATGTTTCATGTTTTGTTTCACTGAAGTAGGCTGAATAAACCTGAATCCGTAGTGTTTATTGTTAACACGTTTTATTTTACTAAATATTCTTACTTTGGGGGGTGAACTGGATTATGCTTGCAGTAATCTTGTGATCATGTCAGACACGCCTTGATATAAAAGTCATGAATCTTGAAACACACAGAAAGAAAGAAAGAAAGAAAGAAATGTTTTATTTAACGACGCACTCAACACATTTTATTTACGGTTATATGGCGTCAGACATATGGTTATGGACCACATAGATTTTGAGAGGAAACCCGCTGTCGCCACTACATGGGCTACTCTTTCCGATTAGCAGCAATATATCTTTTATTTGCGCTTCCCACAGGCAGGATAGCACAAACCATGGCCTTTGTTGAACCAGTTATGGATCACCGGTCGGTGCAAGTGGTTTACACCTACCCATTGAGCCTTGCGGAGCACTCACTCAGGGTTTGGAGTCGGTATCTGGATTACAAATCCCATGCCTCGACTGGGATCCAAACCCAGTACCTACCAGCCTGTAGACCGATGGCCTACCAGGACGCCACCGAAGCCGGTCTATATCACACAGAGATACTCAAAATATGTTGACGATCTATTTAAATACATCCATTTGGCTGCTCCATGGTGATGATCTATATGTCAAATCCAAACTGTCCAATGAAATTAACACTACGGATACCAATGTCTACCTATAATGCGCAAGTTAAATGTGCAAGCACAAGCACTGTAAATAACATAGTTTTTAACACCCGGGGCGTAGCCAGAGAGGAAAAAACGCCGAGGCAAACCCAGAACTGTAAAATAAATATCAGTGTCATGGGGAAAATAAAATAAATCTGGGGACATTCCAGACGAGGCAAGCGTCTCGTCTGCCTCATGCTGGCTACGCCTTTGAACACGATTTTTTTAAAAAGAATAGACAAGAAATAAAATACTAGACTAGTGCCCGTTGGATACTAATTATCTTACAAATCATTGTTTAAAAACACACCCAACTCTATATTAAATGGTATCTAGGTAGCAGTATCATGCCAAATTGCACCTAGCCGCTTCAAAGTTCGGAGGGCACCTAACTTTATAAATAAAAGTTTGTTTTAAGTAACAACACCACTAGAGCACATTGATTAATTAATCGGCTATAGGATGTCAAACATTTGTTAATTAATTAAGACTATGACCTAGCTGTTTCAAAGTTCGAGGGGCACCTAACTTTAAAACTTAAAGTTTTGTTTTGTTTACAGAACATATTGGTTAATTAATCATCTGCTATTGGTCTGTTCCGGACCAGATGACTGGCTATCCAGAGATCGGGCCCGGGATGGACTTGCCCGAAACCTTAGTGGTATAGAGGCATCTCTCTCTCTCTCTCTCTCTCTCTCTCTCTCTCTCTCTCTCTCTCTCTCTCTCTCTCTCTCTCTCTCTCTCTCTGCTATTAAAAGAAAGAAAGTTTGTTTTGTCATTTTGTCATTACACCACTAAACCGGACACGCATGGGACCAACAAACACAAGTTTGTTTTGTTTAACGACACCACTGGAGCACATTGATTAGTTAATCATCGGCTAATGGATGTCAAACACTTGGTAATTCTGACACATTGTCATCAGAGGAAACCCGCTACATTTTTTTCTAATGCAGCAAGGGATCTTTTAATACGCTCCATCCCACAGACAGGATAGCACATATCATGGCCTTTGATATACCAGTCGTGGTGCACTGGCTGGAACGAAAAATAGCCCAATGGGCCCACCGATGGGGATCGATCCCAAACCGACCGCGCACCAAGCTAGTGCTTTACCACTGGGCTACGTCCCGCCTCTCAGCTGTTGAATGTCACACATTTGGTAATTATGACTCATAGTCATCAGAGTTACATCATTAGGCAAGGCATCTTTTACATGCAATTTCCAAACAGTCAGGAAAGCACATACCTTTGACCAGTTGTGGCGCACTGGTTGGAACGAGAAAAAACCCAGTCAGTTGAATGGATCCAACGAGGTGGTTCGATCCTGCGACGGAAGCACCCCATGCGAGCACTCAAGCGACTGAGCTAAATCCCGCACCTTCTATTTACCTAACTTTAAAACGTGCATTAAATAAAGCCACACGTATTATTTGTATAAAATGTGGTTTCAGCTGGCCTGTAATTTAACTATCAGTGTATCGGTTACTAAAAATAATGCTAAGATGACAATTGTTGTGCGAAAGTTCGAATTAAGGTAGTCAAACCAGCTTTTCTTTATATCTGAAAATTGCAGCATAATCCCTACTTTACTCATTTAATTTAAGAAAGATGAGTTGTACAATTTATATGTGTGGTATGGTGTATACTATTATATTGATAGGAGCGTTGCATATGGGAACTTTGTGGATATGATATAATTGTCTTTTATGTACATGCATTGTAATGTATTTATTTTATTTCATTTCATTTCAACTTATTTTCGTGCTTATATCCAATTAAGATTCCAGCACGCTGTCCTGGGCACACACCTCAGCTATCTGAGCTGTCTGTCCAGGACAGTGAGTTAGTTGTTAGTGGTTAGTGAGAGAGAAGAGGGTGTAGTGGTCTTACACCTACCCATCGAGTCGTTAAAACTCGCTCTGGGTGGGAGCCGGTATCGGGTTGCGAACCCTGTACCTACGGGCCTTATATTCGATGGCTTAACCACGACACCACCGAGGCCGGTAAATGTATTTTAAACGCTGTGACAATGATCGGCAATCCAAATACACATATTCGTGTTCGTATTCTATGGGATTTGACTTTGTCGTGTAAAAGCGATTCACACAACATTCTCTGAGCGTAAGGGTCGGGACGTAGCTCAGTGGCACAGCGCTCGCCTGATGCACGATCGATCTAGGATCGATTCCCATCGGTGGGCCCATTAGGCTATTTCTCGTTCCAACCAGTGCTCCACAACTGGTGTAACAAAGGCCGTGGTAATGTACTATCCCGTCTGTGTGATGGTGCATATAAAAGATCCCTTGCTGCTAATTGTAAAGAGTAGCCCATGAAGTGGCGACAGTGGGTTTCCTCTCTCAATATCTGTGTGATCCTTAACTATATGTCCGACGCCATATAACCGTAAATAAAATGTGTTGAGTGCGTCGATAAATAAAACATTTCCTTCCTCTGAGCATAAAAGATCCTAATAATAAACCAAATCAAACCCATTGTGATCCAGGAACACCACTGCATGAACGCCATCTTCAGTTCCCGCCACACAGCTGTAAGGAGATATTTTCTTGACGGCAATGTCTGTAAAATGAAAGATTACACTTTTGAATACTTGCTGCCAGTACCAGAATTGTATTTTAAATTCCAGATGGTTGACCATCTTGTGTAGTGTATTACAACTACTACTGAAATAGCATGCTGCCATGGTCACACAGACTAAAAGTCTGGGCTCAATTTCACTAAGCATCGCAAATCTAGTTTTGTACGTAAACGTAAATCTACGACTAAACCACAATTTTTATTACTGTTATAGTCATCAGAGGCAAGGCATCTTTTACATGCAATTTCCATGCATGTAAAATGCTCCATTTTCCGTTATGATGCACTTTTCTTTGTGAAATAAATGCGAAACACGTGAACGTATGCCTGATATAATTCCTAGTCGCAGACTTAAACTTACGATGTTTTGTGAAATTGGGCTCCCTGTCTTGTTTACATAGGACAGATATTAATCAGTTATTGTAAAAAAAAAAAAATAATAATAAGATATTACTTCGCTAATTTTTCCGATTGTAGCAACAATTTAAGTTTGAAATCCACACTCACATATAATATATTTGGTAGTATCTAATAACAAACAGTAAAAGAAACTATTCAAGCCGAATTTATCTGTACACTAGCGATGTTGCATTTGGTCTGTGCTTTGCATTCATCATAGTCTATGTAGCTGTTAAAGGCAAGTGGCCGTTCTATTAAAGTTAAAACAGCTTTATTTCACAAACTGACATATTCTGTAAACAGATATCTTTGTAACTTATTAGTATGCGTATCGGTGAAGGATTTCCCAGGAAATCGGGTAAAATATGACGTATCTCCTATTACTTACATCTCTGGGGCCTAATTCACAAAGGTCTCCTAGGCTCTGTTAGACAACAAAGCATCCTCTTTGCAAGTCTTTTAGCACTGCACTGTGAGATCGCAATGTTGCGAGAGTTTAGTGAATTAGGCCCGGTCTTTAGCTCCAAGACAAAAGATTTGGAAAATACGACGTATCGACTATTATCGTTAGAGGAACGATATCCAAGATATTTATCACATTATGATATGTCTACTATTACCTTCGTTTGTGGTCTTCAGCCCTAGAAAATAGATCGTCCTTGAAATGTAGCAAAGTATCATATATAGACTATTACATTCATCTGTAGATCTTCAACTTAAAGAGCAAATATTTTCCAGGAAATTTGGTAAAATATGATGCATCTCATATTACCTTCATCTGTAGTCTTCATTTCCAAGAAGAAATATTTTCCAGAAAATATTAGCAAAATATGATATACTAGTATTAACTGTTACCTTTATTTGTGATCTTTACCTCCAAGATGAAAGATTTTTCAGGAAATTTGGGAAAATACGACATATTGACTATTGCCTCTATCTGTGTTCGTTAGAGGAATGATTTCCAGGTTATATCTCACATTATGATATGTCTACTATTACCTTCATCGGTGGTCTTCAGCAAAATATGATTTATCGGCTATTACTTTTATTTGTAGGTCTTCACTTCAAGAGAAAATATTTTCCAAGAACTTGACAAAATATGATATATCGACTATTACCTTTATCTGCACGTCTTCACTTCAAGAGCAAATACTTTCCAGGAAATTTGATAAAATATGATATATCGACTTTTACCTTCATCTGTGGTATTCAGCTCTAAAACGAGTCTGGCGTTTTTGTTTAGTTTGGCTTTCTTGAGCGGGCGTCCAGTGTACGGATCTTTTACCGTTAGTTCTACTAGGAGCTCTGTCTTCGACAATGACTTGGTCTCGATCTTATGTCTGTGAATCCAAAATATGCAAATTGTAGAAAAGATAATTTAAAGATAATTGACATATATATATATATATATATATATATATATATATATATATATATATATATATATATATATATATATATATATATAATATAGTTTATTAACTTCCATTACTAAGTGAAATATGAACTCATGTCGATTTGATTAATATTGTATTAGTTTGTATGGTTCATTAGAATAAATATTCAAATACCTGACTGATGAAATGACATATTTATTTCATATTTTAGTATTTGTATTTTGTTGTTAATACACCTACACAGCCCAAAAACTTATTACAGTCCTATATCTTATAACCGAAACAACTTATGTGGAAAAACAAATCTGGATTGGGTTTTTTGTTTGTTTGTTTGTTTTTGTTGTTGTGTTTTTGTTGTTGTTTTTTTTTTTTTTTTTTTTTTTTTACCGTGACCGAATAAAAGCTATGCATCATTTCAGGTTTGGCATGGTAGGTGACGTTTGTTTTGACATGTATTAAACCAGAACCACCAATTATATAACATTATACTGTAAGCAAATCTGAACATTAATTAGACTTGAGCAAGTTTTAGATTTTCGTACTTCTCGCTATTTGTTGTCGACCCTATTTGTAGATTGTCAGCTTTATCAAAGTCGCACGTCATTTCAAAACTGATGTCATAAATGGTCTGCGTTCCTGAAAACTCGACAAAGTGGAATCTCCATTTGAAGATATTATTTGATATCTACAAAATAATTCAAAACACGATGTGCAAGGATATTAACATGAATAAACGAAAAGTACAGTAACATATTATAATTTAATACTGCTATTGTATAACGAACAGTGTCCATAACACGTTATTTAGTAACATTCCGGTAACTGCAGCCTGATGTAATGTGAAAATTGACAAAACATGTGCGCGTACTTCTTTCCAGTTATAGTTCGGCGGTGGATCCAAGGGGGGTCTTAAGGATTTCAAGAACCCCTCTAGGCCTCTAGGTCTAAGAATTCCTCTGCCACCCCCACCCCACCCCGTCTGTGGGGAACCATGATTAAAGACAACATAGGACATACAAAAGTGGCCTTGTTAGTTTAAGAGTGCACTTTTTGTCTAACTGGTGAAGATGTTATATTGGTGTACCCTGATTCTTTTTTTTTTACTTCAACCTCCGCCCCCACCCCCAACTAGTTATTTTCTGCTAGCTACGACCCTGCCTTAAATAACTTCTTTTTTCTTTCTTTTTTAAAAATCTAATGTCCCCTTTCCTTTCTCTCCTTTGAATTCCTTCTCATTTGTTCCCGATCTGGCAACTCCTCCTATTTTTCAACTTGTTTCGCTGTCCATCTCCACATCCCAGTCCTTGTCTCTCTAGCCGAGATAGGTGCTTGTCTCTTGTGGCTATCGGTCCTGCACACCTGTCATTTCCCATCAGCTTTTAGCTGTGGGCTTAGTCTGGCCAGTTCGGGAAGTGTTCAGTAGTTACTTCTGGCATTGTTAATCACCTACTATGCACCCCTATCATATACCGGCGGTCGTTAGTTAGTGTCGTGGGTCAGACCATCTTTATTAGCGGAAGAGGACGAGGATGCCAGGTGGGTGCAGGGGAATAGAGAGACTGCACTCGTGGAAGAAGTTGAGACAAGTAGGCGCTGGTGTGGACCGCTCAAAGGACAGAGTCGGAGCAAACTGACAGAAAGGGTCGAAACATTGAAATCGTGGGAGAATTGGAAAGTTTTTTTTCACATTACGATGATGATATTGATTCAGGTTCAGATCATTTTTAGCATGCCTATGTCCACTAAGGTTCAGGCATGTCCCGCCCTGGTCCAGTCTCTGGCATGGCCAGTGGTTGGACCAAGGGGATGATATTGATTGGTAATATATCAGAAGTTTGTTTTGTTTAACAACACCACTAGAGCACATTGATTTATTAATCATCGGCTATTAGATGTCATTTTGACACAGTCATAGAAAGAAAACCTGCTACATTTTCCATTAGCAGCAAGGGATCGTCTATATCCACCATCCCAAAGACAGGATAGCACATACCACGACCTTTGATATACCAGTCGTGGTGCACTGGAACGAAAAATAGCCCAAGGGGCCCACCGACGAGGATCGATCTTCGACCGACCACGCATCAGGCATGCGCTTTACCATTGGGCTACGTCTCACACCTATATGAAAGAAAGAAATGTTTTATTTAACGACGCACTCAACACATTTTATTTACGGTTATATGGCGTCAGACATATGGTTAAGGACCATACAGATATTGAGAAAGGAAACCCGCTGTCGCCACTTCATGCGCTACTCTTTTCGATCAGCAGCAAGGGATATTTTATATGCACCATCCCACAGACAGGGTAGTATATACCACGGTCTTTGATATACCAGTTGTGGTGCTCTGGCTAGAAGGAGAAAAATTCGAATGGGCATACCGACGGGGTTCGATCTCACGCCGACCGCGCATCGAGCGAGCATCTTACCACTGGGCTACGTCCCGCCCCTATATGAGAAAGATGAATGAAAGTGTGAGCCAGCTTTATGGAATAACTTACTGAATGTCTCATATGCCTCATATCAGATCAATTAGAACGGAAAACAGGTATTTAGCATGTGACTCTTTTTCAAAGGGGAGCCTATGTGTTTCACTTGTTTCTTCATAAGATGTATGTTTTGACAACCTCATTCTTCATGGCTCACAAGATGACAAATCACAAATATCCTCTAGATCCCGTGATAACCTAC
This sequence comes from Gigantopelta aegis, assembly GCF_016097555.1. Lineage (NCBI taxonomy): Eukaryota > Metazoa > Mollusca > Gastropoda > Neomphalida > Peltospiridae > Gigantopelta > Gigantopelta aegis. The sequence goes on from NC_054704.1 coordinate 76,132,585, forward strand.
TGGTCATATCCCTAGTCATTATATCCTATGTCTGAATTTTCAATACCAGCTAAACACTCTTGCGTTATCAGACTCTGACTACACCCGGTATCTCTATAGATTGATATTGCCTTAGGACACAACTCTTGTTTCACATCACAAACCATACCAGTGGACACATACGGGTTTACTTTCTCTGCCATGGGACTAACCATTAACTCTCTCGCTAACGGAGCTGACCTCACTAAACCGACCACTTGCGCATTATCGCGTTTCCTTTTAAAACAGTCCCCGATAAGATGGTTATCCTTTTTACAGTAACTGCAATGTGGACGAAAAGTTCGTGCATTGGCTGATAATGCAGGCCTATCCTTACTTTGCCCACCAGGTGCATTCCTTGCCTGACTAGCTGACCAACTAGATGACTCTCCCCGATAGTTACTTTCCCGGGAAAAACCTGTCTGAAATTTCTTCTTATCACCCTGTTGTAAAGAGCTACCCGGTACTGCCTGAGCTTTGTGTATTAACACGTAATCATCTGCCACTATGCCTGCCTCCTCTATCTTTTTGACATCACGATCATCTAAATGAATACGTAAGCTAACTGGTAATCCATTTTTAATGTCCTGTAAGATCAACAACTCCCGTAACTCGGTATATGACTCTACCTGATGAGAAATCACCCATTTATCAAACATCCCTGCCTTCTTAGCCACAAACTCACTATAAGACTGACCCTGCGTTTTTCTCAACTCGCTATACCGTAAACGATAATCCTCAGGCCGTAATTCATAAGTCCTCAACACTGCAGCCTTAACTAAGTCGTACTGACTTGCTCGCTCATCACTCATTGAATTATAAGCTATACTAGCCTTCCCCTTAAACTTAGACACGGCTAACAATGTCCACTTAGACTGCGGCCAATTTAGTTGCTTAGCGGCCCGTTCAAAAAGTTGAAAGAACATGTCTATCTCCTCATCGTCAAATACAGGCACTGATCTATAAGCCTCCGATATGTTAAAACCATTTCCTGCCTCACGTCTAACTTCTTCAGTATTCAACTTTAACTCATCTTCCACTTTTAATTTTTCTAACTGGAATTCTCTATCCCTATGTCTATCTTCTCTATCCCTCTCTTCTCTTTCTCTCTCTCTCTCTCTCTATCCCTCTCTTCTCTTTCTCTATCGCTATGTCTATCTTCTCTATTTCTCTCTTTTCTTTCTCTCTCTCTCTCTCTATCCCTCTCTCTATCTTCCCTATCTCTATCTTCTTTTTCTCTCTCTCTCTCTCTACCCCTCTCTCTATCTCTCTCTTCTCTCTCTCTATCTAATGCACGTTCCTCTCTTTCGTACTCAAGCTTTTTAAAAGCTAATTGTTGTTCCACACTTAACTCATTTATTTCTATCTCTGGAACAATCTCACTGTCTTCCATAACAGGACTATCACCAAAAACTTCCTGGATAATAATTGTCCTTATATCTCCTAAGGTTTTAGCTGATGTTAAATCAATTTCTCGCTCACCCGCGATTTCAACTAACTCGGCCTTACGTGCTCGCTTAATCTCCACTATACTGAGCGTAGGCCTATCCAGCAAATTCTTATCCATTTTTAGATATGACGCACTTAATATTAATTAATTTTCTAGTGAACAACGTGCTACTTCTGGTTAGTTTGTAAAATTAATTTATAAAGCCCCCATTTACAAACAATACTTTTTTAAATATGCATGTCCCGTTCCAGATCCGGGACGAGCGCCCCAATTTTCTACTCCTGTCACGGGGATTCTATAATTCCCGTAACTGAATAAAAGACGATTATCAAAAATCTCTCCTAACTGTATATCTATTAGATCTCTCTGTAACAGGCTGTTAAACCTAGTATGGCTCGTCTCTAGGTATGATCAGAGATACGATCTTATATAAAGTATATATTAATATAGCACGTTAGTTCTCTAGAAAACACAACAAAAACACAATACACTTTGGAATCTGTATTAATCTACGCTGACAAATGTACAGCCGTAGTAGTAATTAATAACAACAATAATAACAACCCAGAACTGATCACTTAATTAGTTAATCTCTGGGTGTCTAGTTACACAATATGCGAATCACTTCACCGTTACACCACACCCACACGTGTGATAATTGAGAAACGCTTCCAGGAGAAGTTAATTAATAAAGGAATTACAACACCATTCCTAACTGGTTAATTTTTAATTAACCCTAACTACTCTTCAGTAATCTTGTAACACAGAATTAATACTTATCACAATAAAGACAATAACCTACAGTTTACCCAGGTCGGCTGGGATGACTGGCTAAGCTTTATATTACCAAATACTCATATAATGTTAGAACAATAAGTCTACGATTTACTTCGTCAGATGACCGAAGACACTGTCTAAAGAATATTGGTATAATACAGTATTAAAATATTTAAGTCACATCAATCACATCAAGGTTATACACAGAGCAGAAATGATATTTACCAAAGTCCAAATGGACTAACGTTCCCAGGAGCCGTCCTAAATTCGTTCTCCTCGATATCTCTAAATCCTAGCTATTTATTCCAAAATCAGAATTGGCCTGGGGGAACAAGGCGGCACCTCACGTATCATCTCATATTTCATCTCTCCTAGCGTAGATATTATTTCTCTCTGATCGTCAGACTACTGACGCCATCGTCGCCAAAATCACGGTCGTCGAAACCGCACTCGCAGAGGTATTACGTAACTACTCGCCACATGGCCTCCACACCTCGCTAAGTGCATATTGGAACGCCAGATCGAGGATGGTCGCGCAGAAGTCTTACGTAACAAGTTGTCCACCTGGGCTACGGGCAATAAACTGCACACGGCCCCCTAACACAATTAAAATCGCCACAGGCGAAACAAATTAAGAGCATGTACCGTGACACACCCCCACCTCAAAAAGGATATTTCCTCTACTCTAGGAATAGGGAAATAAACTACATTAAAACAAAGGGGTGCGTTAACCGACGCATACGGGCATTTATAACACATGTAATAATAAGGTGACTACCAGTAATCACACTGAGTCTCTGAGTCCCTGGTATACAAATAAAATATATATAAACAAAACAGAAATAAAGAATGTCAACACATTATCATAACGTTCAACTTCGGGACAGGGCATCAGCGATTACACTGGATGTGCCCTTGATATGTCCAATGGTAATTGGGAATTCCTGCAGACGAAGACTCCATCTCAAAACTCTCTGGTTGGAGGCTTTCATTAGGATGGTCCAGTCCGTCTTCATCTTCTGGGAACAGCACAGCTCCAGCACCCACGTCACTGGCACCCACAGCTAGCTTGAACGGCACTCGGTAGTCTGGTGCTGCCATCACGGGAGACGAGTAGCGCATCTGCTTGATACGGTTGAATGACTTCTCGCCTTCACCTGACCAATGGAACTTCGTTTCCTTCCTTTTCAGCGTCGCACGTTTTCCAGGTTTTCTCCGATAGGCATGCTGTCGAATCTGTGTAGCGTTGGGTTCCAAGCGCACATCTTGGCTTAAGGTGTCGGTAACCGTTGGAAGGTCCCGACAAATGGAAACATTGTCTTGTATCAATGTAGTCAGCTTTGCTCGCTGGGGGTTCAAGTCTGCTAGAATCTGGCCGTTGGCCAACTTGACCTCTGCAGTCTTGACGTCATCACAGGAAATTGAGTGTCTCTCAATTTGGACCGGTCTCTCTGGAACTATCGGCAGTCTGTCAAAATAACCTTTTAGCAAATTGATGTGACAATACCTACGTTTCCTAACCCTATCAGGAGTGTTTATCACATAACCTGTCTCATTAACCCGTTTGTGCACAACATAGGGCCCGAAATACCTGTTCTGCACAGAACCCCGTTTAATGGGAAGGTACAGCAGCACCTTATCCCCTGGTTTAAATTCCCGACTCTTAGCCTTCCTATCAAACACTGATTTTATTTTGCTCTGAGCATGGCTCAGTTGCGTCCTAGCTTTCCTATCAAACTCTGATTTTATTTTGTTCTGAGCATGGCTCAGTTGCGTCCTAGCTAGTTCGGTCGCCGGCAACCTCCGATCTCTAACTCTCTTATTTATTAATACTCCCTTGTCCACAGTTAACAAGGTAGTGCGATCTGCCAACAAATTTGGATCAGCCCCCTGCTCTAGTACTAACTCTTGTCTAATACAAGGTAAGTCCCCTCTATCAAACACAACTGGTTCAATTCCCCTCTGCGGGAGATCAACATGTTCTACCACATTTACTTTGTCAGTTGACTTATCTACCATTTTACTGACAACCTCATCCACTCCACTTTCATGGCTCACACACGTATCAGACAAATCACAAATATCCTCTAGATCCCGTGATAACCTACTGGTCATATCCCTAGTCATTATACACGCAGGATATTTAATCTCATCAACCTCACACTCTTCGATTGCTAACGTGCTGTCTTTAATTAACAGTTGGTCACATTTCGGCTGACAACACTGACTAGTCAAATCATTTCCCAACAAAACTCCTATGTTTTCAACAGGCAAGTCCTTCACAACACCCATAATGACTGGTCCCGTCACAAACTTCGAACACAAGAAAACCTTATGTAACCTGACAACCATATTTTCTCCAGTAACCGAGGTTAAAACCAAACTACGTCCTATGTCTGAATTTTCAATACCAGCTAAACACTCTTGCGTTATCAGACTCTGACTACACCCGGTATCTCTATAGATTGATATTGCCTTAGGACACAACTCTTGTTTCACATCACAAACCATACCAGTGGACACATACGGGTTTACTTTCTCTGCCATGGGACTAACCATTAACTCTCTCGCTAACGGAGCTGACCTCACTAAACCGACCACTTGCGCATTATCGCGTTTCCTTTTAAAACAGTCCCCGATAAGATGGTTATCCTTTTTACAGTAACTGCAATGTGGACGAAAAGTTCGTGCATTGGCTGATAATGCAGGCCTATCCTTACTTTGCCCACCAGGTGCATTCCTTGCCTGACTAGCTGACCAACTAGATGACTCTCCCCGATAGTTACTTTCCCGGGGAAAACCTGGCTGAAATTTCTTCTTATCACCCTGTTGTAAAGAGCTACCCGGTACTGCCTGAGCTTTGTGTATTAACACGTAATCATCTGCCACTATGCCTGCCTCCTCTATCTTTTTGACATCACGATCCTCTAAATGAATACGTAAGCTAACTGGTAATCCATTTTTAATGTCCTGTAAGATCAACAACTCCCGTAACTCGGTATATGACTCTACCTGATGAGAAATCACCCATTTATCAAACATCCCTGCCTTCTTAGCCACAAACTCACTATAAAGACTGACCCTGCGTTTTTCTCAAATCGCTATACC